>NC_092738.1:23633392-23643392 GCF_047496885.1 Scyliorhinus torazame | reverse complement strand
GAGAGTTTGTGTGTGTGTGTGTGACAGTGAGTGTGTGTGTGAGTGTGTGTGTGAGAGTTTGTGTGTGTGTGTGTGTGACAGTGAGTGTGTGTGTGTGTGACAGTTTGTGTGTGTGTGACAGTGAGTGTGTGTGTGTGTGTGAGTTTGTGTGAGAGAGTGTGTGTGTGTGTGAGAGAGTTTGTGTGTGTGTGTGGCAGTGAGTGTGTGTGAGGGTTTGTGTGTGTGTGTGACAGTGAATGTGTGTGAGAGTGTGTGTGTGTGTGAGTATGTGTGTGTGAGAGTGTGTGTGTGTGAGAGTTTGTGTGTGTGTGTGACAGTGAATGTGTGTGAGAGTGTGTGTGTGAGAGTGTGGGAGATAGTGTGTGTGAGCGTGTGTGAGAGTTTGTGTGTGAGTGTGTGTGAGAGTCTGGGTGTGTGTGACAGTGAGTGTGTGTGAGTGTGTGTGTGTGTGTTAGTGTGTGTGTGTGAGTGTGTGTGTGAGTGAGTGTGTGTGAGAGTGTGTGTGAGACTCTGTGTGTGAGAGTGTGTGTGTGTGTGATAGTTTGTGTGTGTGTGACAGTGAGTGTGTGTGTGTGTGAGTGTGCGTGTGTGAGTGTGTGTGTGTTAGTGTGTGTGTGTGAGTGTGTGTGTGAGTGAGTGTGTGTGAGAGTGTGTGTGAGAGTGTGTGTGTGAGAGTGTGTGTGTGTGTGAGAGAGTTTGTGTGTGTGTGTGACAGTGAGTGTGTGTGAGTGTGTGTGTGTGTGAGTGAGTGTGTGGGTGCGCGTGTGTGTGAGAGTGTGTGTGTGAGAGTGTGTGTGTGTGAGTGTGTGTGAGTGTGTGTGAGAGTGTGTGAGTGTGTGTGAGAGTGTGTGTGTGAGTGTGTGTGTATGTGTGAGAGTGTGTGTGTGAGAGTTTGTGTGTGTGTGTGTGACAGTGAGTGTGTGTGTGTGAGTGTGTGTGTGAGAGTTTGTGTGTGTGTGACAGTGAGTGTGTGTGAGAGAGTTTGTGTGTGTGTGACAGTGAGTGTGTGTGTGTGTGTGTGTGAGAGTTTGTGTGTGTGTGACAGTGAGTGTGTGTGAGTGTATGTGTGTGTGTGAGTTTGTGTGAGAGAGTGTGTGTGTGTGTGAGAGAGTTTGTGTGTGTGTGTGTGGCAGTGAGTGTGTGTGAGGGTTTGTGTGTGTGTGTGACAGTGAATGTGTGTGAGTGTGTGTGTGAGAGTTTGTGTGTGTGTGAGAGTTTGTGTGTGTGTGTGAGTATGTGTGTGTGAGAGTGTGTGTGTGTGAGAGTTTGTTTGTGTGTGTGACAGTGAATGTGTGTGAGAGTGTGTGTGTGTGTGAGTGTGTGTGTGAGAGGTTGTGTGTGTGTGAGAGTTTGTGTGTGTGTGTGACCGTGAGTGTGTGTGTGAGTGTGTGTGTGAGTGTATGTGTGTGTGAGTGTGTGTGTGTGTGAGTATGTGTGTGTGAGAGTGTGTGTGAGAGTGTGTACGTGTGTGTGTGTGTGTGTGTGAGACTGTGTGAGTGTGTGTGTGAGAGTTTGTGTGTATGTGTGACAGTGAGTGTGTGTGTGTGTGTGAGTATGTGTGTGTGAGAGTGTGTGTGTGAGAGAGTGTGTGCGTGTGTGTGAGTGAGTGTGTGTGTGAGTGAATGTGTGTGTGAGAGTGTGTGTGTGAGTGTGTGAGTGTGTGTGTGTGTGAGTGTGTGTGTGTGAGAGTGTGTGTGTGAGTGTGTGTGTGAATGTGTGTGTGAGTGTATGTGAGAGTGTGAGTGTGTGTGAGTGTGTGTGTGTGAGAGAGTGTGTGAGAGTGTGTGTGTGAGTGTGTGTGAGTGTGAGAGTGTGTGTGTGAGAGTGTGTGTGTGAAAGTGTGTGTGAGAGTGTGTGTGAGAGTGTGTGTGAGAGTGTGTGTGTGAGCATGTGTGAGAGTTTGTGTGTGAGTGTGTGTGAGAGTTTGTGTGTGTGTGACAGTGAGTGTGTGTGTGTGTGTGAGAGTGAGTGTGTGTGTGTTAGTGTGTGTGAGTGTGTGTGTGAGTGAGTGTGTGTGAGTGTGTGTGAGAGTGTGTGTGTGAGTGTGTGTGTGTGTGTGAGAGTGTGTGTGTGAGATTTTGTGTGTGTGTGTGTGACAGTGAGTGTGTGTGTGTGTGAGAGAGTGTGTGTGTGTGATAGTTTGTGTGTGTGTTTCAGTGAGTGTGTGTGAGTGTGTGTGAGTGTGTGTGTGTGAGTGTGTGTGTGTGTGAGTGTGTGAGAGTGTGTGTATGACAGTGAGTGTGTGTGTGTGTGTGAGAGTTTGTGTGTGTGTGACAGTGAGTGTGTGTGAATGTATGTGTGTGTGTGAGTTTGTGTGAGAGAGTGTGTGTGTGTGTGTGAGAGAGTTTGTGTGTGTGTGTGGCAGTGAGTGTGTGTGAGAGTTTGTGTGTGTGTGTGACAGTGAATGTGTGTGAGTGTGTGTGTGTGTGAGTGTGTGAGTGTGTGTGTGAGAGTTTGTGTGTGTGTGAGAGTTTGTGTGTGTGTGTGACCGTGAGTGTGTGTGTGAGTGTGTGTGAGAGTCTGTGAGAGTGAGAGTGTGTGAGAGTCTGTGAGAGTGTGTGTGTGAGAGTGTGTGTGTGAGAGTGTGTGTGTGTGAGTGTGTGTGAGAGTGTGTGTGTGAGTGTGTGTGTGTGTGTGAGAGTGTGTGTGTGAGAGTTTGTGTGTGTGTGTGTGACAGTGAGTGTGTGTGTGAGAGTTTGTGTGTGTGTGACAGTGAGTGTGTGTGAGTGTATGTGTGTGTGTGAGTTTGTGTGAGAGAGTGTGTGTGTGTGTGTGAGAGAGTTTGTGTGTGTGTGTGTGCGTGGCAGTGAGTGTCTGTGAGAGTTTGTGTGTGTGTGTGACATTGAATGTGTGTGAGTGTGTGAGTGTGTGTGTGAGAGTTTGTGTGTGTGTGAGAGTTTGTGTGTGTGTGTGACCGTGAGTGTGTGTGTGAGTGAGTGTGTGTGTGAGTGTGAGTATGTGTGTGAGTGAGTGTGTGTGTGAGTGTGAGTGCGTGTGTGAGAGTGTGTGTGTGAGACTGTGTGAGTGTGTGAGAATTTGTTTGTGTGTGTGACAGTGAGTGTGTGTGAGAGTGTGTATGTGAGAGAGTGTGTGCGTGTGTGTGTGCGTGTGTGTGAGTGTGTGTGTGAGTGAGTGTGTGTGTGAGAGTGTGTGTGTGAGTGTGTGTGTGAGTGTGAGTGTGTGTGTGAGTGTGTGTGAGAGTGTGTGTGTGAGTGTGTGTGAGAGTGTGTGTGTGAGTGTGTGTGTGAGTGTATGTGAGAGTGTGTGTGTGTGTGAGTGTGTGTGAGAGTGTGTGTGTGAGAGTGTGTGTGAGAGTGTGTGTGTGAGTGTGTGTGAGTGTGTGTGAGAGTGTGTGTGAGAGTGTGTGTGTGAGAGTGTGTGTGTGAAAGTGTGTGTGAGAGTGTGTGTGTGAGAGTGTGGGAGATAGAGTGTGTGAGCGTGTGTGAGAGTTTGTGTGTGAGTGTGTGTGAGAGTTTGTGTGTGTGTGACAGTGAGTGTGTGTGAGTGTGTGTGTGTGTGTGTTAGTGTGTGTGTGTGAGTGTGTGTGTGAGTGAGTGTGTGTGAGAGTGTGTGTGAGAGTCTGTGTGTGAGAGTGTGTGTGTGTGTGTGATAGTTTTTGTGTGTGTGACAGTGAGTGTGTGTGTGTGTGTGAGTGTGTGTGTGTGAGTGTGTGTGTGTTAGTGTGTGTGTGTGAGTGTGTGTGTGAGTGAGTGTGTGTGAGAGTGTGTGTGAGAGTGTGTGTGTGAGAGTGTGTGTGTGTGTGTGTGAGAGAGTTTGTGTGTGTGTGACAGTGAGTGTGTGTGAGTGTGTGTGTGTGTGTGAGTGAGTGTGTGTGTGCGTGTGTGTGAGAGTGTGTGTGTGAGAGTGTGTGTGTGAGAGTGTGTGTGAGAGTGTGTGTGAGAGTGTGTGAGTGTGTGTGAGAGTGTGTGTGTGAGTGTGTGTGTATGTGTGAGAGTGTGTGTGTGAGAGTTTGTGTGTGTGTGTGTGACAGTGAGTGTGTGTGTGTGAGTGTGTGGGTGAGAGTTTGTGTGTGTGTGTGTGACAGTGAGTGTGTGTGTGTGAGAGTTTGTGTGTGTGTGACAGTGAGTGTGTGTGTGTGAGAGTTTGTGTGTGTGTGACAGTGAGTGTGTGTGAGTGTATGTGTGTGTGTGAGTTTGTGTGAGAGAGTGTGTGTGTGTGTGAGAGAGTTTGTGTGTGTGTGGCAGTGAGTGTGTGTGAGAGTTTGTGTGTGTGTGTGACAGTGAATGTGTGTGAGAGTGTGTGTGTGTGTGTGAGTATGTGTGTGTGAGAGTGTGTGTGTGTGAGAGTTTGTGTGTGTGTGTGACAGTGAATGTGTGTGAGAGTGTGTGTGTGTGTGAGTGTGTGTGTGAGAGTTTGTGTGTGTGTGAGAGTTTGTGTGTGTGTGTGACCGTGAGTGTGTGTGTGAGTGTGTGTGTGAGTGTATGTGTGTGTGAGTGTGTGTGTGTGTGAGTATGTGTGTGTGAGAGTGTGTGTGTGAGAGTGTGTACGTGTGTGAGAGTGTGTGTGTGTGTGTGTGTGAGACTGTGTGAGTGTGTGTGTGAGAGTTTGTGTGTGTGTGTGACAGTGAGTGTGTGTGAGAGTGTGTGTGAGTATGTGTGTGTGAGAGTGTGTGTGTGAGAGTGTGGGCGAGTGTGTGTGAGTGAGTGTGTGTGTGAGTGAGTGTGTGTGTGTGAGTGTGTGTGTGTGAGTGTGTGTGTGTGTGTGAGTGTGTGTGTGTGAGAGTGTGTGTGTGAGTGTGTGTGAGAGTGTGTGTGTGTGAGTGTATGTGAGAGTGTGTGTGTGTGTGAGTGTGTGTGAGAGTGTGTGTGTGAGAGTGTGTGTGTGAGAGTGTGTGTGAGAGTGTGTGTGTGAGCGTGTGTGAGAGTTTGTGTGTGAGTGTGTGTGAGAGTTTGTGTGTGTGACAGTGAGTGTGTGTGTGAGTGAGTGTGTGTGTGTTAGTGTGTGTGTGAGTGTGTGTGTGAGTGAGTGTGTGTGAGTGTGTGTGAGAGTGTGTGTGTGAGTGTGTGTGTGTGTGTGTGAGAGAGTTTGTGTGTGTGTGACAGTTAGTGTGTGTGTGTGTGTGAGAGTGTGTGTGTGTGTGTGATAGTTTGTGTGTGTGTTTCAGTGAGTGTGTGTGAGTGTGTGTGTGTGAGTGTGTGTGTTAGTGTGTGTGTGTGAGTGAGTGTGTGTGAGAGTGTGTGTGTGAGGGAGTGTGTGTGTGTGTGTGAGAGTTTGTGTGTGTGTGTGACAGTGAGTGTGTGTGAGTGTGTGTGTGTGTGAGTGAGTGTGTGTGTGCGCGTGTGTGTGAGAGTGTGTGTGTGAGAGTGTGTGTGTGAGAGTGTGTGTGAGAGTGTGTGTGAGGGTGTGTGTGTGTGTGAGAGTGTGTGTGTGACAGTGAGTGTGTGTGTGTGTGAGAGTTTGTGTGTGTGTGACAGTGAGTGTGTGTGAGTGTATGTGTGTGTGTGAGTTTGTGTGAGAGAGTGTGTGTGTGTGTGTGAGAGAGTTTGTGTGTGTGTGTGGCAGTGAGTGTGTGTGAGAGTTTGTGTGTGTGTGTGACAGTGAATGTGTGTGAGTGTGTGTGTGTGTGAGTGTGTGTGTGAGAGTTTGTGTGTGTGTGAGAGTTTGTGTGTGTGAGAGTGTGTGAGGGAGAGTCTGTGAGAGTGTGTGTGTGAGAGTGTGTGTCTGAGTGTGTGTGTGTCAGTGTGTGTGTGTGAGTGTGTGTGTATGTGTGATAGTGTCTGTGTGAGAGTGTGCGAGTATGAGAGTGTGCGTGTGAGAGTGTGCGTGTATGAGAGTGTGTCTGAGTGTGCGTGCGAGTGTGTGTGTGAGAGTGTGCGTGTATGAGAGTGTGCCTGAGTGTGTGTGCGAGTGTGTGTGTGTGAGAGTGTGCGTGTATGAGTGTGTGTGTGTGTGAGAGTGTGTGTGTGAGTGTGTGCGAGTATGTGTGTGAGTGTGTGTGTGTGCGTGTGTGTGTGCGAGTGTGTGTGTGAGTGTGTGTGTGAGTGTGTGTGTGTGAGTGTGTGTGTGCGTGAGTGTGTGTGAGTGAGTGTGTGTGAGTGTGTGTGAGTGAGTGTGTGTGAGTGAGTGTGTGAGAGTTTGTGTGTATGTGTGACAGTGAGTGTGTGTGTGTGTGTGAGTATGTGTGTGTGAGAGTGTGTGTGTGAGTGAATGTGTGTGTGAGAGTGTGTGTGTGAGTGTGTGAGTGAGTGTGTGTGTGAGTGAATGTGTGTGTGAGAGTGTGTGTGTGAGTGTGTGAGTGTGTGTGTGTGTGAGTGTGTGTGTGTGAGAGTGTGTGTGTGAGTGTGTGTGTGAATGTGTGTGTGAGTGTATGTGAGAGTGTGTGTGTGTGTGAGTGTGTGTGAGTGTGTGTGTGTGAGAGAGTGTGTGAGAGTGTGTGTGTGAGTGTGTGTGAGTGTGAGAGTGTGTGTGTGAGAGTGTGTGTGTGAAAGTGTGTGTGAGAGTGTGTGTGAGAGTGTGTGTGAGAGTGTGTGTGTGAGCATGTGTGAGAGTTTGTGTGTGAGTGTGTGTGAGAGTTTGTGTGTGTGTGACAGTGAGTGTGTGTGTGTGTGTGAGAGTGAGTGTGTGTGTGTTAGTGTGTGTGAGTGTGTGTGTGAGTGAGTGTGTGTGAGTGTGTGTGAGAGTGTGTGTGTGAGTGTGTGTGTGTGTGTGAGAGTGTGTGTGTGAGATTTTGTGTGTGTGTGTGTGACAGTGAGTGTGTGTGTGTGTGAGAGAGTGTGTGTGTGTGATAGTTTGTGTGTGTGTTTCAGTGAGTGTGTGTGAGTGTGTGTGAGTGTGTGTGTGTGAGTGTGTGTGTGTGTGAGTGTGTGAGAGTGTGTGTATGACAGTGAGTGTGTGTGTGTGTGTGAGAGTTTGTGTGTGTGTGACAGTGAGTGTGTGTGAATGTATGTGTGTGTGTGAGTTTGTGTGAGAGAGTGTGTGTGTGTGTGTGAGAGAGTTTGTGTGTGTGTGTGGCAGTGAGTGTGTGTGAGAGTTTGTGTGTGTGTGTGACAGTGAATGTGTGTGAGTGTGTGTGTGTGTGAGTGTGTGAGTGTGTGTGTGAGAGTTTGTGTGTGTGTGAGAGTTTGTGTGTGTGTGTGACCGTGAGTGTGTGTGTGAGTGTGTGTGAGAGTCTGTGAGAGTGAGAGTGTGTGAGAGTCTGTGAGAGTGTGTGTGTGAGAGTGTGTGTGTGAGAGTGTGTGTGTGTGAGTGTGTGTGAGAGTGTGTGTGTGAGTGTGTGTGTGTGTGTGAGAGTGTGTGTGTGAGAGTTTGTGTGTGTGTGTGTGACAGTGAGTGTGTGTGTGAGAGTTTGTGTGTGTGTGACAGTGAGTGTGTGTGAGTGTATGTGTGTGTGTGAGTTTGTGTGAGAGAGTGTGTGTGTGTGTGTGAGAGAGTTTGTGTGTGTGTGTGTGCGTGGCAGTGAGTGTCTGTGAGAGTTTGTGTGTGTGTGTGACATTGAATGTGTGTGAGTGTGTGAGTGTGTGTGTGAGAGTTTGTGTGTGTGTGAGAGTTTGTGTGTGTGTGTGACCGTGAGTGTGTGTGTGAGTGAGTGTGTGTGTGAGTGTGAGTATGTGTGTGAGTGAGTGTGTGTGAGAGTGTGAGTGCGTGTGTGAGAGTGTGTGTGTGAGACTGTGTGAGTGTGTGAGAATTTGTTTGTGTGTGTGACAGTGAGTGTGTGTGAGAGTGTGTATGTGAGAGAGTGTGTGCGTGTGTGTGTGCGTGTGTGTGAGTGTGTGTGTGAGTGAGTGTGTGTGTGAGAGTGTGTGTGTGAGTGTGTGTGTGAGTGTGAGTGTGTGTGTGAGTGTGTGTGAGAGTGTGTGTGTGAGTGTGTGTGAGAGTGTGTGTGTGAGTGTGTGTGTGAGTGTATGTGAGAGTGTGTGTGTGTGTGAGTGTGTGTGAGAGTGTGTGTGTGAGAGTGTGTGTGAGAGTGTGTGTGTGAGTGTGTGTGAGTGTGTGTGAGAGTGTGTGTGAGAGTGTGTGTGTGAGAGTGTGTGTGTGAAAGTGTGTGTGAGAGTGTGTGTGTGAGAGTGTGGGAGATAGAGTGTGTGAGCGTGTGTGAGAGTTTGTGTGTGAGTGTGTGTGAGAGTTTGTGTGTGTGTGACAGTGAGTGTGTGTGAGTGTGTGTGAGTGTGTGTGTGTGTGTGTTAGTGTGTGTGTGTGAGTGTGTGTGTGAGTGAGTGTGTGTGAGAGTGTGTGTGAGAGTCTGTGTGTGAGAGTGTGTGTGTGTGTGTGATAGTTTTTGTGTGTGTGACAGTGAGTGTGTGTGTGTGTGTGAGTGTGTGTGTGTGAGTGTGTGTGTGTTAGTGTGTGTGTGTGAGTGTGTGTGTGAGTGAGTGTGTGTGAGAGTGTGTGTGAGAGTGTGTGTGTGAGAGTGTGTGTGTGTGTGTGTGAGAGAGTTTGTGTGTGTGTGACAGTGAGTGTGTGTGAGTGTGTGTGTGTGTGTGAGTGAGTGTGTGTGTGCGTGTGTGTGAGAGTGTGTGTGTGAGAGTGTGTGTGTGAGAGTGTGTGTGAGAGTGTGTGTGAGAGTGTGTGAGTGTGTGTGAGAGTGTGTGTGTGAGTGTGTGTGTATGTGTGAGAGTGTGTGTGTGAGAGTTTGTGTGTGTGTGTGTGACAGTGAGTGTGTGTGTGTGAGTGTGTGGGTGAGAGTTTGTGTGTGTGTGTGTGACAGTGAGTGTGTGTGTGTGAGAGTTTGTGTGTGTGTGACAGTGAGTGTGTGTGTGTGAGAGTTTGTGTGTGTGTGACAGTGAGTGTGTGTGAGTGTATGTGTGTGTGTGAGTTTGTGTGAGAGAGTGTGTGTGTGTGTGAGAGAGTTTGTGTGTGTGTGGCAGTGAGTGTGTGTGAGAGTTTGTGTGTGTGTGTGACAGTGAATGTGTGTGAGAGTGTGTGTGTGTGTGTGAGTATGTGTGTGTGAGAGTGTGTGTGTGTGAGAGTTTGTGTGTGTGTGTGACAGTGAATGTGTGTGAGAGTGTGTGTGTGTGTGAGTGTGTGTGTGAGAGTTTGTGTGTGTGTGAGAGTTTGTGTGTGTGTGTGACCGTGAGTGTGTGTGTGAGTGTGTGTGTGAGTGTATGTGTGTGTGAGTGTGTGTGTGTGTGAGTATGTGTGTGTGAGAGTGTGTGTGTGAGAGTGTGTACGTGTGTGAGAGTGTGTGTGTGTGTGTGTGTGAGACTGTGTGAGTGTGTGTGTGAGAGTTTGTGTGTGTGTGTGACAGTGAGTGTGTGTGAGAGTGTGTGTGAGTATGTGTGTGTGAGAGTGTGTGTGTGAGAGTGTGGGCGAGTGTGTGTGAGTGAGTGTGTGTGTGAGTGAGTGTGTGTGTGTGAGTGTGTGTGTGTGAGTGTGTGTGTGTGTGTGAGTGTGTGTGTGTGAGAGTGTGTGTGTGAGTGTGTGTGAGAGTGTGTGTGTGTGAGTGTATGTGAGAGTGTGTGTGTGTGTGAGTGTGTGTGAGAGTGTGTGTGTGAGAGTGTGTGTGTGAGAGTGTGTGTGAGAGTGTGTGTGTGAGCGTGTGTGAGAGTTTGTGTGTGAGTGTGTGTGAGAGTTTGTGTGTGTGACAGTGAGTGTGTGTGTGAGTGAGTGTGTGTGTGTTAGTGTGTGTGTGAGTGTGTGTGTGAGTGAGTGTGTGTGAGTGTGTGTGAGAGTGTGTGTGTGAGTGTGTGTGTGTGTGTGTGTGAGAGAGTTTGTGTGTGTGTGACAGTTAGTGTGTGTGTGTGTGTGAGAGTGTGTGTGTGTGTGTGATAGTTTGTGTGTGTGTTTCAGTGAGTGTGTGTGAGTGTGTGTGTGTGAGTGTGTGTGTTAGTGTGTGTGTGTGAGTGAGTGTGTGTGAGAGTGTGTGTGTGAGGGAGTGTGTGTGTGTGTGTGAGAGTTTGTGTGTGTGTGTGACAGTGAGTGTGTGTGAGTGTGTGTGTGTGTGAGTGAGTGTGTGTGTGCGCGTGTGTGTGAGAGTGTGTGTGTGAGAGTGTGTGTGTGAGAGTGTGTGTGAGAGTGTGTGTGAGGGTGTGTGTGTGTGTGA